>NC_134402.1:210513428-210517674 GCF_038048845.1 Mixophyes fleayi | reverse complement strand
CAAGATCACTCCCAACATGTCTCAGAAGTGTAGCAGCAACTGCTCTTCTGGTAAGTAAGAGCGAAGACGTAGTATTAGGACATAATTCAACTGTCTATACACCCCATGCTGTATCAGCTCTGTTAAATTCAGCCCAAACCAGACATATTTCTTCAGCTAGATTCACAAAGTGGGAACTAGCCCTGATGGCACCCTCAAACATCACCATCAAACGATGTAGCACCTTAAATCCAGCTACATACCTTCCATATGTGTCTCTAGAGACACAAAGGGTGGGAGGTGAGGAGACCCTGGTTGATGATGAGTTAGGCAAGAATACTGACACGCATGACTGTATGGAACACCTGAATCAGACCTTTACTGCAAGGCCCGACATACGTGACACCCCCTTAGAAAATGTAGATTTTACGTTTTATACAGACGGGAGTTGTCATAGACAGAGACTGGAGAGCTATGTACTGGTTACGCTGTTGTAGACGATTAGGATGTGGTAGAAGCTGAACTCCTTGGTCCACCTCATTTAGCCCAGGTGGCGGAATTAGTAGCATTAAGGAGAGCGTGTGAGTTGGCAGAGGGTAAATCTGCCAATATATATACTGACTCTAGGTACGCCTTCGGGGTAGTGCACGATTTCGGGGCCCTTTGGCGTCTTAGAAACTTTACGACAGCAGCAGGTACGCCAGTGGCACACTTACAACACATAAAAGGACTTCTGACAGCGATACAGTTACCCAGAACAGTAGCTGTCATAAAGTGCAAAGCCCATACCTTTGAAGAAGACCCAGTGTCATTGGGCAACAACAGGGCAGACGAAGCTGCTAAATGGGCAGCAGGGAAACCTAGGACTGTATCGACCAAGACTATGATGGTTTTTCAGACATTAGACATGCAGAAATTAATTGAAATGCAAGATTTGTGTTCCCTGCAGGAAAAGGCGGTCTGGAAGGCGAAGGGATGTGGTCAAGAGTCTTCAGGACTCTGGAGGGATGGACAAGGTAAGCCTGTAGCTCCCCGAACGTACTATCCAAGCCTGTCTGAAGCAGCACACGGCCTGACTCACCTGGGTAAAGAAGGTATGTGCAAACTGGTGAGAGCATACTGGTGTGCTCCTGGATTTTCCTCTCAGGCTAAGAAGGCAATGTCATGTCTTACTTGTTTAAGGAAAAATATCGGGAAATCTATTCCAACTGAGCCATCCCACATCCCTCCTACAGACGGACCTTTTCAGGTAATACAAATTGACTATATCGAATTACCACCGTGCAGGAATCTAAAGTATGTGTTAGTGTGTATTGATGTGTTTTTCGGTTGGGTAGAAGCATATCCGGCAGCCACTAATACTGCTGTGTTCACTGCAAAGAAAATTGTACAAGATTTTGTGTGTAGGTTCGGTATCCCTCGAATCATTGAAAGTGATAGCGGTACCCACTTTACTGGTGATATCTTCCAAAATATGTGTAAATTTATGGGAATCGGTAGCAGACTTCACACCCCTTACCGACCACAAGCCAGTGGTAAGGTGGAGAGAGTAAATGGTACTATAAAGAACAAGCTTGGTAAGGTAATGGCTGAAACTGGGTTGGCATGGCCTGAGGCTTTGCCATTGGTCCTCCATAGCATTTGGACCACTCCTAGACCTCCTCTTAATCTGTCCCCCTTTGAGATACTGTTCGGACGACAACCTCATTTGATCATGAGTCCACATGACGACTTGAAGTGTAATAATGAAGTGACTGTACAATATCTTATAAGAATGAGTAGACAGCTAAAACAACAACAAAAACTAAAAATGCTGTCATCTGGTATGCCAGAAACGAACTGTCATGATGTTGAACCTGGAGACTATGTTATGATCCGCAATTTCTTACGTTCAGGTTGTTTAACAGACCGTTGGGAAGGCCCGTACCAAGTGCTGCTGACCAGTACTACATCACTGAAGGTTGCAGAAAGAGACACTTGGGTCCATTCCACCCACTGCAGGAGAGTCCATAATCCGGAGAAAGTGCAAGATAAAACTGAGACCGACGACATAGATCTGTCACTTGTGAGCCTGTTCCGGGAGACCTAAAGCCTGCAGTCGAGACACCTGAACCAGACGTTGCCCCAGAACTATCTTTCCAGCGATGGAGTGGCGGTTTTTGTTTTTCTTTTGTTCCAGGATTTTCCTTGTTTTTACTCTTTCTAGGAAATTCTATTTTTGTGAAGGAGGATGGAGGAAGGTTCTGGTAGTGATGCGGATAAGATGGAGGCAGAGGAAAAGTTATTAGAATACTCAGAGCAGCCCATTATCAAGCTTGGTCCAGGGGTTATGAAAAGGTCTGCTAGCTCAGGAACTCGGAGGCAGTGTGAGGGGCTATTGTCTGATGAGTATTGTATCTGCAAGTTCTGCGACTCCCTAGTTGAAGAGAGATGCATCTAACGATGCCAGTCCCCCAGTACTCTGAATATAGGCGGGCATCCTTTGGAGGATTATCACTACCTGGTGGGTAAGGTGCTAAACCAAACCGAGTGTTGGGTGTGCTCTCACGTGCCGCAAGGGCAGCATAATATAGGACTAGTGCCATTCCCTCTAAACATATCCGAAGTACTCGAATTGAGGGGTGGGAGGCCCATAGACGGGAGGTACAATAACACTAGGTCCCCTAGTCTGACGCTTCGACAATACTCCATAGACAGATCTTTGCTGTGTCTAAATATCTCTCATGCAAAACGTCTGGAGAATTGGGAAGCTGACCCATCAGATCAGACAGTGGCTCGCCACACTCATTTTAGAGGGAGACTCACAAGGTCACCAATAGGCAGGAATGTTGATGGAAGTCACAAATTAGGGCGTATAACCAAAAATAAGAAGGTATCCATTGGAAAAGTCTCTACAGATAAATGTAAAAATGTCATTAATGCCGACACATGTCTTGAGCAAATGGAGACACTAGGCATGGGTAGTTTTATCAAAACTCTGTGTGATATAATTCATGGGCATACTGTTCCTTATGTTCTCCCTGATGATGTGTATTTTGTTTGTGGAAGGAAAGCTTATTCCTGGGTGACTCCGAGTTCCAAGGGCTTGTGCTTCTTAGCTAAACTGGTTCCTGAAATCATGACTATTACTCATGAAGAAATGGTTGGTATTCACAAGACTACATCACCACCATACGTACACACACAGTATGAACACCGTGGCAAAAGAAATATGATTCCTGGTGAGGAGCCCATAGCTACAAAATTGATTAGTGAGACCGCTGGGTTTCAAGTATTGGTTGCTCTAGATCTCACCAGGACCGCTCGGGGAACATTAAACTTTAAATATATCCAAGACCTAGCTAAATTAATAGATAATATCACCGAGATGTATGATGACACTTTCAGGTATACTGGAAGGGAGCTACAAGCGTACAAGAAGGAGTTGGTGCAACATAGACTGGTACTAAATTATCTCACCTCTATTACTGGTGGGTACTGTGTGACACTGGCCACCCAGTTCGGTGTCAAATGTTGCACGTACATCACTAATAATACGGATGACCCTAAAGAGGTTATAGACCGGAAGATGGATAAAATTTTGCAACTAAAATGGGAATTTAGAAGGAACCATAATTCTTCGTTATATGAGGTCGGGGAAAAGGTGGCAGGTTGGTTCTCGTGGTTGAACCCTGTGAAATGGTTCTCCGGTCTGGGGGAGTGGGTACAGGAAATGGTTGCTAGTGTAGGTAAGCTCCTTCTCCTTATACTGGGTGTCATCTTAGCAATTGGTTTATGTGTCAAATGTGTTCCTACTGTGTTGAAATGTGGAAAATGGTCTCCTAGGAGTAACGCTGAGAAAGAGACTGAAAGGGTGGTACCAGATACCGAGATCATGGTCTGTGAAGAAGTATTGTATAATCCTGAACTTGAAACGGTGATTGGGTGATAGTTTGTTACACTATCAAAGGGTGGAGCTGTCGAAGTCAGCAAATTGGATAAAGTCATTTCAATAAAATCGAGCAAACTTGGTTGTCTTTGTGTAGAAAGATGCGTACAGTACGCTACGGCGTAAAAGGGCACGTTACAACGTAAAAGGGCGTACGCAGCCACAACACGTGGCACCAACAGTATTTAGTCTTTTTACATACATTCGCACAAACACGCTCACTTGTAAAATAGTACACATTAATGGTAGTTGCAACACATAGTCATTTATGTTGAAATATAGTAGTATTTATGTTTTATATTAAAGATATATGCATATTAATGAAATATATCGAACAGG
>NC_134402.1:209838428-209860928 GCF_038048845.1 Mixophyes fleayi | reverse complement strand
TAAGAGATGTAGGTCAGTAGGAAAGCAATACCTTCAGCCACACTACCCTAAACAAGCCCAAACTTGTCTGATCTTGGAAGCTAAGCAGGGCCAGACCTGGTTAGTACTTGGATGGGAGACCAACTGGGAATACCAGGTGCTGTAGGTTTTTTTTTTCCGTTTTTTTTCTCTCTTGTTTCTGCTTCCTTCAATTCTGGTGTTGAGATGTATAAGAGATGTAGGTCAGAAGACAAGCAATGCCTAAAGCCACACCACCCTGAACAAGCCCAATCTCGTCTGATCTTGGAAGCTAAGCAGCGCTGGGCCTGGTTAGTACTTGGATGGGAGAGCACTTGGGAACACCAGGTGCTATAGGTTTTTGATTTGTTTTTTTTCTCTCTTGTTCCTGCTTCCTTCAATGCTTGTGTTGAGATGTATAAGAGATGTAGGTCAGTAGGCAAGCAATACCTACAGCCACACCACCCTGAACAAGCCCAATCTCATCTGATCTTGGAAGCTAAGCAGGGCTGGGCCTGGTTAGTACTTGGATGGGAGACCACCTGAGAATACAAGGTGCTGTAGGTTTTTTGTTTTTTTTTCTCTCTTGTTCCAGCTTTCTTCAATGCTGGTGTTGAGATGTATAAGAGATGTAGGTCAGTAAGCAAGCAATACCTACAGCCACGCCTCCCTGAACAAGCCCAAATTTGTCTGATCTTGGAAGCTAAGCTGGGCCGGGCCTGGTTAGTACTTGGATGGGAGACCACCTGGGTAAACCAGGTGCTATAGGTTTTTATTTTTTAGGTTTTTTTTTCTCTCTTGTTCCTGCTTTTTTCAATGCTGGTGTTGTAATGTATAAGAGATGTAGGTCAGTAAAAAAGCGATACCTTAAGTCTCACTACCCTAAACAAGCCCAAACTCATCTGATCTTGGAAGCTAAGCAGTGCTGGGCCTGGTTAGTACTTGGATGGGAGGCCACCTGGGAATACCAGGTGCTGTAGGTTTTAATTTTTCCGTTTTTTTTTTTTCCTCTCTTGTTCCTGCTTCCTTCAATGCTGGTGTTGAGATGTATAAGAGATGTAGGTCAGTAGGCAAGCAATACCTACAGCCACACCACCCTGAACAAGCCCAACCTTGTCTGATCTTGGAAGCTAAGCAGACTGGGCCTGGTTAGTTCTTGGAAGGGAGACCACCTGGGAATACCAGGTGTTGTAGGGTTTTTTTCTCTCTTGTTTCTGCTTCCTTCAATGCTGGTGTTGAGATGTATAAGAGATGTAGGTCAGTAAGGAAACAATACCTTTCAGCCACATCACCCTGAACAAGCACAATCTTGTCTGATCTTGGAAGGTAAGCAGGGCCGGTCCTGGTTAGTACTTGGATGTGAGACCACCTGGGAATACAAGGTGCTGTAGGTTTTTTTTCATTTGTTTTTTTTCTCTCTTGTTCCTGTTTCCTTCAATGCTGGTGTTGAAATGTATAAGAAATGTAGGTCAGTAGGCAAACAATACCTGCAGCCACACCACCCTGAACAAGCCCAATCCTGTCTGATCTTGAAAGCTAAGCAGGGCTGGGCCTGGTTAGTACGTGGATGGGAGACCACCTGGGAATACAAGGTGCTGTAGGTTTTTTTGTTTTGGTTTTTTTCTCTCTTGTTCCTGCTTCATTCAATGCTGGTGTTGAGATGTATAAGAGATGTAGGTCAGTAGGCAAGCAATACCTACAGCCACACCACCCTGAACAAGCCCAAATTTGTCTGATCTTGGAAGTTAAGCAGGGCCGGGCCTGGTTAGTACTTATATGGGAGACCACCATGGAATACCAGGTGCTGCAGGTTTTTATTTTTTTTTCGTTTTTTTTCTCTCTTGTTCCTGCTTCCTTCAATGCTGGTGTTGAGATGTATAAGAGATGTAGGTCAGTAGGCAAGCAATACTTTCAGCCGCACTACCCTGAACAAGCCGAAACTGGTCTGATCTTGGAAGCTAAGCAGAGCTGGGCCTGGTTAGTACTTGGATGGGAGACCACCTGGGAATACCAGGTGCTGTAGATTTTTTTTTTATTTTTTTTTCTCTCTTGTTCCTGCTTCCTTCAATGCTGGTGTTAAGATGTATAAGAAATGTAGGTCAGTAGGCAAAAAATACCTACAGCCACACCACCCTGAACAAGCCCAAATTTGTCTGATCTTGGAAGCTAAGCTGGGCCAGGCCTGGTTAGTACTTGGATGGGAGACCACCTGGGTATACCAGGTGCTATACGTTTTTATTTTTTAGGTTTTTTTTTCTCTCTTGTTCCTGCTTTTTTCAATGCTGGTGTTGTAATGTATAAGAGATGTAGGTCAGTAAAAAAGCAATACCTTAAGTCTCACAACCCTGAACAAGCCCAATCTCATCTGATCTTGGAAGCTAAGCAGACTGGGCCTGGTTAGTACTTGGATGGGAGACCACCTGGGAATACCAGGTGCTATAGGTTTTTTTTTTTCGTTTTTTTTCTCTCTTGTTTCTGCTTCCTTCAATGCTGGTGTTGAGATGTATAAGAGATGTAGGTCAGTGTGCAAGCAATACCTACAGCCACACCACCCGGAAGAAGCCCAATCTCGTCTGATCTAGGAAGCTAAGCAGGGCCAGGCCTGGTTAGTACTTGGATGGGAGACCACCTGGGAATACTAGGTGCTGTTGTTTTGTTTTGTTTTTTCGTTTTTTTTTCTCTCTTACTCCTGCTTACTTCAATGCTGGTGTTGAGATGTATAAGAGATGTAGGTCAGTAAGCAAGCACTACCTACAGCCACACCACCCTGAACAAGCCCAATCTTGTTTGATCTTGGAAGCTGAGCAGGGCCGGGCCTGGTTAGTACTTGGATGGGAGAGCACCTGGGAACACCAGGTGCTGTAGGTTTTTTTTTTTTCGTTTTTTCTCTCTTACTCCTGCTTCCTTCAATGCTGGTGTTGAGATGTATAAGAGATGTAGGTCAGTAGGCAAGCAATACCTATAGCCACACCACCCTGAGCAAGCCCAATCTCGTCTGGTCTTGGAAGCTAAGCAGGGTTGGGCCTGGTTAGTACTTGGATGGGAGACCACCTGGGAATACCAGGTGCTGTAGGTTTTTATTTTTTTAGGTTTTTTTTCTCTCCTGTTCCTGCTTTTTTCAATGCTGGTGTTGAGATGTATAAGAGATGTAGGTCAGTAGGAAAGCAATACCTTCAGCCACACTACCCTAAACAAGCCCAAACTTGTCTGATCTTGGAAGCTAAGCAGGGCCAGACCTGGTTAGTACTTGGAAGGGAGACCAACTGGGAATACCAGGTGCTGTAGGTTTTTTTTTTCCGTTTTTTTTCTCTCTTGTTTCTGCTTCCTTCAATGCTGGTGTTGAGATGTATAAGAGATGTAGGTCAGAAAACAATCAATGCCTAAAGCCACACCACCCTGAACAAGCCCAATCTCGTCTGATCTTGGAAGCTAAGCAGCGCTGGGCCTGGTTAGTACTTGGATGGGAGAGCACTTGGGAACACCAGGTGCTATAGGTTTTTGATTTGTTTTTTTTCTCTCTTGTTCCTGCTTCCTTCAATGCTTGTGTTGAGATGTATAAGAGATGTAGGTCAGTAGGCAAGCAATACCTACAGCCACACCACCCTGAACAAGCCCAATCTCGTCTGATCTTGGAAGCTAAGCAGGGCTGGGCCTGGTTAGTACTTGGATGGGAGACCACCTGGGAATACAAGGTGCTCTAGGTTTTTTGTTTTTTTTTCTCTCTTGTTCCAGCTTCCTTCAATGCTGGTGTTGAGATGTATAAGAGATGTAGGTCAGTAGGCAAGCAATACCTACAGCCACGCCTCCCTGAACAAGCCCAAATTTGTCTGATCTTGGAAGGTAAGCTGGGCCGGGCCTGGTTAGTACTTGGATGGGAGACCACCTGGGTATACCAGGTGCTATAGGTTTTTATTTTTTAGGGGTTTTTTTCTCTCTTGTTCCTGCTTTTTTCAATGCTGGTGTTGTAATGTATAAAAGATGTAGGTCAGCATAAATGCGATACCTTCAGTCTCACTACCCTAAACAAGCCCAAACTCGTCTGATCTTGGAAGCTAAGCAGTGCTGGGCCTGGTTAGTACTTGGATGGGAGGCCACCTGAGAATACCAGGTGCTGTAGGTTTTAATTTTTCCGTTTTTTTTTTCCTCTCTTGTTGCTGCTTCCTTCAATGCTGGTGTTGAGATGTATAAGAGATGTAGGTCAGTAGGCAAGCAATACCTACAGCCACACCAACCTGAACAAGCCCAACCTTGTCTGATCTTGGAAGCTAAGCAGACTGGGCCTGGTTAGTTCTTGGATGGGAGACCACCTGGGAATACCAGGTGTTGGAGGGTTTCTTTCTCTCTTGTTTCTGCTTCCTTCAATGCTGGTGTTGAGATGTATAAGAGATGTAGGTCAGTAGGGAAACAATACCTTTCAGCCACATCACCCTGAACAAGCACAATCTTGTCTGATCTTGGAAGGTAAGCAGGGCTGGTCCTGGTTAGTACTTGGATGTGAGACCACCTGGGAATACAAGGTGCTGTAGTTTTTTTTCTCTCTTGTTTCTGCTTCCTTCAACGCTGGTGTTGAGATGTATAAGAGATGTAGGTCAGTTGGCAAGCAATACCTACAGCCACACCACCCTGAACAAGCCCACTCTTGTCTGAGCTTGGAAGCTAAGCAGGGCTGGGCCTGGTTAGTACTTGGATGGGAACACCAGGTGCTGTGGGTTTTTTTTTATTTGTTTTTTTTCTCTCTTGTTCCTGTTTCCTTCAATGCTGGTGTTGAAATGTATAAGAAATGTAGGTCAGTAGGCAAGCAATACCTACAGCCACACCACCCTGAACAAGCCCAATCTCATCTGATCTTGGAAGTTAAGCAGGGCCGGGCCTGGTTAGTACTTATATGGGAGACCACCATGGAATACCAGGTGCTGTAGGTTTTTATTTTTTTTTTCGTTTTTTTTCTCTCTTGTTCCTGCTTCCTTCAATGCTGGTGTTGAGATGTATAAGAGATGTAGGTCAGTAAGCAAGCAATACTTTCAGGCGCACTACCCTGAACAAGCCAAAACTGGTCTGATCTTGGAAGCTAAGCAGAGCTGGGCCTGGTTAGTACTTGGATGGGAGACCACCTGGGAATACCAGGTGCTGTAGATTTTTTTTTAATTTTTTTTTCTCTCTTGTTCCTGCTTCCTTCAATGCTGGTGTTGAGATGTATAAGAAATGTAGGTCAGTAGGCAAGCAATACCTACAGCCACACCACCCTGAACAAGCCCAAATTTGTCTGATCTTGGAAGCTAAGCTGGGCCGGGTCTGGTTAGTACTTGGATGGGAGACCACCTGGGTATACCAGGTGCTATAGGTTTTTATTTTTTAGGTTTTTTTTTCTCTCTTCTTCCTGCTTTTTTCAATGCTGGTGTTGTAATGTATAAGAGATGTAGGTCAGTGAAACAACGATACCTTAAGTCTCACTACCCTGAACAAGCCCAATCTCATCTGATCTTGGAAGCTAAGCAGACTGGGCCTGGTTAGTACTTGGATGGGAGACCACCTGGGAATACCAGGTGCTGTAGGGTTTTTTTTCTCTCTTGTTTCTGCTTCCTTCAATGCTGGTGTTGAGATGTATAAGAGATGTAGGTCAGTAAGGAAACAATACCCTTCAGCCACATCACCCTGAGCAAGCACAATCTTGTCTGATCTTGGAAGGTAAGCAGGGACGGTCCTGGTTAGTACGTGGATGGGAGACCACCTGGGAATACAAGGTGCTGTAGTTATTTTTTTTTTCGTTTTTTTTCTCTCTTGTTTCTGCTTCCTTCAACGCTAGTGTTGAGATGTATAAGAGATGTAGGTCAGTAGGCAAGCAATACCTACAGCCACACCACCCTGAACAAGCCCAAATTTGTCTGATCTTGGAAGCTAAGTAGGGCCGGGCCTGGTTAGTACTTATATGGGAGACCACCATGGAATACAAGGTGCTGTAGGTTTTTATTTTTTTTTCGTTTTTTTTCTCTCTTGTTCCTGCTTTTTTCAATGCTGGTGTTGAGATGTATAAGAGATGTAGGTAAGTAGGCAAGCAATACCTTCAGCCGCACTAACCTGAACAAGCACAAATTTGTCTGATCTTGGAAGCTAAGCAGGGCCGGGCCTGGTTAGTACTTATATGGGAGACCACCATGGAATACCAGGTGCTGTAGGTTTTTATTTTTTTTTCTCTCTTGTTCCTGCTTCCTTCAATGCTGGTGTTGAGATGTTTAAGAGATGTAGGTCAGTAGGCAAGCAACACCACACTGAACAAGCCCAATCTTGTCTGATCTTGGAAGCTAAGCAGTGCCAGGCCTGGGTAGTACTTGGATAGGACACCACTTGGGAATACCAGGTGCTGTAGGTTTTTTTTTTTAGGTTTTTTTCTCTCTTCTTCCTGCTACCTTCAATGCTGGTGTTGAGATGTATAAGAGATGTAGGTCAGTAGGCAAGGAGTACCTACAGCCACAGCACCCTGAACAAGCCTGATCTTGGTAGCTAAGCAGGGCTGGGCCTGGTTAGTACTTGGATGGGAGACCACCTGTGAATACCAGGTGCTGTTGTTTTGTTTTGTTTTTTTTCGGTGTTTTTTCTCTCTTACTCCTGCTTACTTCAATGCTGGTGTTGAGATGTAGGTCAGTAGGCAAGCAATACCTACAGCCACACCACCCTGAACAAGCCCAATCTTGTCTGATCTTGGATGCTTAGCAGGGTTGAGCCTGGTTAGAACTTTGCATGGGAGACCACCTGGGAATACCAGGTGCTGTACATTTTTCTGGGGGGTGGGTTTTTCTCTCTTGTTCCTGCTTCCTTCAATGCTAGTGTTGAGATGTATAAGAAATGTAAGTCAGGAGGCAAGCAATATTTACAGCCACACAACCCTGAACAAGCCCAATCTCGTCTGATCTTGGATGCTAAGCAGGTTTGGGCCTGGTTAGTACTTGGATGGGAGACCACCTGTGAAAACCAGGTGCTGTTGTTTTGTTGGTTTTTTTTTCGTTTTTTTTTCTCTCTTGCTCCTGCTTACTTCAATGCTGGTGTTGAGATGTATAAGAGATGTAGGTCAGAAGGCAAGCAATATTTACAGCCACACCACCCTGAACAAGCCCAATCTCGTCTGATCTTGGAAGCTAAGCAAAGCTGGGCCCGGTTAGTACTTGGATGCAAGACCACCTGGGAATACCAGGTGCTGCAGATTTTTATTTATTTATTTCATTTTTTTTTTTCTCTCTTGTTCCTGCTTCCTTCAATGCTGGTGTTGAGATGTTTAAGAGATGTAGGTCAGTAGGCAAGCAACACCTACAGCAACACCACACTGAACAAGCCCAATCTTGTCTGATCTTGTATGCTAAGCAGGCTTGGGCATGGTTAGTACTTGGATGGGAGACCACCTGGGAATACCAGGTGCTGTAGGTTGTTTTTTTTTTTTTCTCTCTTGTTCCTGCTTCCTTCAATGCTGGTGTTGAGATGTATAAGAGATGTAGGTCAGAAAACAAGCAACGCCTAAAGCCACACCACCCTGAACAAGCCCAATCTCATTTGATCTTGGAAGCTAAGCAGCGCTGGGCCTGGTTAGTACTTGGATGGGAAAGCACCTGGGAACACCAGGTGCTGTAGGTATTTTTGTTTTGTTTTTTTCTCTCTTACTCCTGCTTCCTTCAATGCTGGTGTTGAGATGTATAAGAGATGTAGGTCAGTAGGCAAGCAATACCTACAGCCACACCACCCTGAACAAGCCCAATCTCGTCTGGTCTTGGAAGCTAAACAGGGTTGGGCCTGGTTAGTACTTGGATGGGAGACCACCTGGGAATACCAGGTGCTGTAGGTTTTTATTTTTTTAGGTTTTTTTTCTCTCCTGTTCCTGCTTTTTTCAATGCTGGTGTTGAGATGTATAAGAGATGTAGGTCAGAAGGAAAGCAATACCTTCAGCCACACTACCCTAAACAAGCCCAAACTTGTCTGATCTTGGAAGCTAAGCAGGGCCAGATCTGGTTAGTACTTGGATGGGAGACCAACTGGGAATACCAGGTGCTGTAGTTTTTTTTTTTCCGTTTTTTTTCTCTCTTGTTTCTGCTTCCTTCAATGCTGGTGTTGAGATGTATAAGAGATGTTGGTCAGTAAGCAAGCAATACTTTCAGGCGCACTACCCTGAACAAGCCAAAACTGGTCTGATCTTGGAAGCTAAGCAGAGCTGGGCCTGGTTAGTACTTGGATGGGAGACCACCTGGGAATACCAGGTGCTGTAGATTTTTTTTTAATTTTTTTTTCTCTCTTGTTCCTGCTTCCTTCAATGCTGGTGTTGAGATGTATAAGAAATGTAGGTCAGTAGGCAAGCAATACCTACAGCCACACCACCCTGAACAAGCCCAAATTTGTCTGATCTTGGAAGCTAAGCTGGGCCGGGTCTGGTTAGTACTTGGATGGGAGACCACCTGGGTATACCAGGTGCTATAGGTTTTTATTTTTTAGGTTTTTTTTTCTCTCTTCTTCCTGCTTTTTTCAATGCTGGTGTTGTAATGTATAAGAGATGTAGGTCAGTGAAACAACGATACCTTAAGTCTCACTACCCTGAACAAGCCCAATCTCATCTGATCTTGGAAGCTAAGCAGACTGGGCCTGGTTAGTACTTGGATGGGAGACCACCTGGGAATACCAGGTGCTGTAGGGTTTTTTTCTCTCTTGTTTCTGCTTCCTTCAATGCTGGTGTTGAGATGTATAAGAGATGTAGGTCAGTAAGGAAACAATACCCTTCAGCCACATCACCCTGAGCAAGCACAATCTTGTCTGATCTTGGAAGGTAAGCAGGGACGGTCCTGGTTAGTACGTGGATGGGAGACCACCTGGGAATACAAGGTGCTGTAGTTATTTTTTTTTTCGTTTTTTTTCTCTCTTGTTTCTGCTTCCTTCAACGCTAGTGTTGAGATGTATAAGAGATGTAGGTCAGTAGGCAAGCAATACCTACAGCCACACCACCCTGAACAAGCCCAAATTTGTCTGATCTTGGAAGCTAAGTAGGGCCGGGCCTGGTTAGTACTTATATGGGAGACCACCATGGAATACAAGGTGCTGTAGGTTTTTATTTTTTTTTCGTTTTTTTTCTCTCTTGTTCCTGCTTTTTTCAATGCTGGTGTTGAGATGTATAAGAGATGTAGGTAAGTAGGCAAGCAATACCTTCAGCCGCACTAACCTGAACAAGCCCAAATTTGTCTGATCTTGGAAGCTAAGCAGGGCCGGGCCTGGTTAGTACTTATATGGGAGACCACCATGGAATACCAGGTGCTGTAGGTTTTTATTTTTTTTTCTCTCTTGTTCCTGCTTCCTTCAATGCTGGTGTTGAGATGTTTAAGAGATGTAGGTCAGTAGGCAAGCAACACCACACTGAACAAGCCCAATCTTGTCTGATCTTGGAAGCTAAGCAGTGCCAGGCCTGGGTAGTACTTGGATAGGACACCACTTGGGAATACCAGGTGCTGTAGGTTTTTTTTTTTAGGTTTTTTTCTCTCTTCTTCCTGCTACCTTCAATGCTGGTGTTGAGATGTATAAGAGATGTAGGTCAGTAGGCAAGGAGTACCTACAGCCACAGCACCCTGAACAAGCCTGATCTTGGTAGCTAAGCAGGGCTGGGCCTGGTTAGTACTTGGATGGGAGACCACCTGTGAATACCAGGTGCTGTTGTTTTGTTTTGTTTTTTTTCGGTGTTTTTTCTCTCTTACTCCTGCTTACTTCAATGCTGGTGTTGAGATGTAGGTCAGTAGGCAAGCAATACCTACAGCCACACCACCCTGAACAAGCCCAATCTTGTCTGATCTTGGATGCTTAGCAGGGTTGAGCCTGGTTAGAACTTTGCATGGGAGACCACCTGGGAATACCAGGTGCTGTACATTTTTCTGGGGGGTGGGTTTTTCTCTCTTGTTCCTGCTTCCTTCAATGCTAGTGTTGAGATGTATAAGAAATGTAAGTCAGGAGGCAAGCAATATTTACAGCCACACAACCCTGAACAAGCCCAATCTCGTCTGATCTTGGATGCTAAGCAGGTTTGGGCCTGGTTAGTACTTGGATGGGAGACCACCTGTGAAAACCAGGTGCTGTTGTTTTGTTGGTTTTTTTTTCGTTTTTTTTTTCTCTCTTGCTCCTGCTTACTTCAATGCTGGTGTTGAGATGTATAAGAGATGTAGGTCAGAAGGCAAGCAATATTTACAGCCACACCACCCTGAACAAGCCCAATCTCGTCTGATCTTGGAAGCTAAGCAAAGCTGGGCCCGGTTAGTACTTGGATGCAAGACCACCTGGGAATACCAGGTGCTGCAGATTTTTATTTATTTATTTCATTTTTTTTTTTCTCTCTTGTTCCTGCTTCCTTCAATGCTGGTGTTGAGATGTTTAAGAGATGTAGGTCAGTAGGCAAGCAACACCTACAGCAACACCACACTGAACAAGCCCAATCTTGTCTGATCTTGTATGCTAAGCAGGCTTGGGCATGGTTAGTACTTGGATGGGAGACCACCTGGGAATACCAGGTGCTGTAGGTTGTTTTTTTTTTTTTCTCTCTTGTTCCTGCTTCCTTCAATGCTGGTGTTGAGATGTATAAGAGATGTAGGTCAGAAAACAAGCAACGCCTAAAGCCACACCACCCTGAACAAGCCCAATCTCATTTGATCTTGGAAGCTAAGCAGCGCTGGGCCTGGTTAGTACTTGGATGGGAAAGCACCTGGGAACACCAGGTGCTGTAGGTATTTTTGTTTTGTTTTTTTCTCTCTTACTCCTGCTTCCTTCAATGCTGGTGTTGAGATGTATAAGAGATGTAGGTCAGTAGGCAAGCAATACCTACAGCCACACCACCCTGAACAAGCCCAATCTCGTCTGGTCTTGGAAGCTAAACAGGGTTGGGCCTGGTTAGTACTTGGATGGGAGACCACCTGGGAATACCAGGTGCTGTAGGTTTTTATTTTTTTAGGTTTTTTTTCTCTCCTGTTCCTGCTTTTTTCAATGCTGGTGTTGAGATGTATAAGAGATGTAGGTCAGAAGGAAAGCAATACCTTCAGCCACACTACCCTAAACAAGCCCAAACTTGTCTGATCTTGGAAGCTAAGCAGGGCCAGATCTGGTTAGTACTTGGATGGGAGACCAACTGGGAATACCAGGTGCTGTAGTTTTTTTTTTTCCGTTTTTTTTCTCTCTTGTTTCTGCTTCCTTCAATGCTGGTGTTGAGATGTATAAGAGATGTTGGTCAGTAGGCAAGCAACACCGCACTGAACAAGCCCAATTTCGTCTGATCTTGGAAGTTAAGCAGGGCCGGGCCTGGTTAGTACTTGGATGAGAGACCACCTGTGAATACCAGGTGCTGTTGTTTTGTTTTGTTTTTTTTCATTTTTTTTTCTCTCTTACACCTGCTTACTTCAATGCTGGTGTTGAGATGTATAAGAGATGTAGGTCAGTAGTCAAGCAATACCTACAGCCACACCACCCTGAACAAGCCCAATCTCGTCTGATCTTGGAAGCTAAGCAGGGCCGGGCCTTGTTAGTACTTGGATTGGAGAGCATCTGGGAACACGAGGTGCTGTAGGTTTTTTTTTATTTGTTTTTTTTCTCTCTTGTTCCTGCTTCCTTCAATGCTGGTGTTGAGATGTATAAGAAATGTAGGTCAGTAGGCAAGCAATACCTACGGCCACACCACCCTGAACAAGCCCAATCTCATCTGATCTTGGAAGCTAAGCAGAGCCGGGCCTGGTTAGTACTTGGATGGGAGAGCACTTGGGAACACCAGGTGCTATAGGTTTTTGATTTGTTTTTTTTCTCTCTTGTTCCTGCTTCCTTCAATGTTTGTGTTGAGATGTATAAGAGATGTAGGTCAGTAGGCAAGCAATACCTACAGCCACACCACCCTGAACAAGCCCAATCTCGTCTGATCTTGGAAGCTAAGCAGGGCTGGGCCTGGTTAGTACTTGGATGGGAGACCACCTGGGAATACAAGGTGCTGTAGGTTTTTTTTTTGTTTTGTCTTTTCTCTCTTGTTCCAGCTTCCTTCAATGCTGGTGTTGAGATGTATAAGAGATGTAGGTCAGTAGGCAAGCAATACCTACAGCCACGCCTCCCTGAACAAGCCCAAACTTGTCTGATCTTGGAAGCTAAGCAGGGCTGGGCCTGGTTAGTACTTGGATGGGAGACCACCTGGGTATACCAGGTGCTATAAGTTTTTATTTTTTAGGGTTTTTTTTCTCTCTTGTTCCTGCTTTTTTCAATGCTGGTGTTGTAATGTATAAGAGATGTAGGTCAGTAAAAATGCAATACCTTCAGTCTCACTACGCTAAACAAGCCCAAACTCGTCTGATCTTGGAAGCTAAGCAGTGCTGGGCCTGGTTAGTACTTGGATGGGAGGCCACCTGGGAATACCAGGTGCTGTAGGTTTTAATTTTTCCGTTTTTTTTTTTTTCTCTCTTGTTCCTGCTTCCTTCAATGCTGGTGTTGAGATGTATAAGAGATGTAGGTCAGTAGGCAAGCAATACCTACAGCCACACCACCCTGAACAAGCCCAACCTTGTCTGATCTTGGAAGCTAAGCAGACTGGGCCTGGTTAGTACTTGGATGGGAGAACACCTGGGAATACCAGGTGCTGTAGGTTTTTTTTTCTCTCTTGTTTCTGCTTCCTTCAATGCTGGTGTTGAGATGTTTAAGAGATGTAGGTCAGTAGGGACACAATACACTTCAGCCACATCACCCTGAACAAGCACAATCTTGTCTGATCTTGGAAGGTAAGCAGGGCCGGTCCTGGTTAGTACTTGGATGGGAGACCACCTGGGAATACAAGGTGCTGTAGGTTTTTTTTTTCTGGTTTTTTTCTCTCTTGTTTCTGCTTCCTTCAACGCTGGTGTTGAGATGTATAAGAGATGTAGGTCAGTTGGCAAGCAATACCTACAGCCACACCACCCTGAACAAGCCCAATCTTGTCTGATCTTGGAAGCTAAGCAGGGCTGGGCCTGGTTAGTACTTGGATGGGAACATTAGGTGCTGTAGGTTTTTTTTTATTTGTTTTTTTTCTCTCTTGTTCCTGTTTCCTTCAATGCTGGTGTTGAAATGTATAAGAAATGTAGGTCAGTAGGCAAGCAAAATCTACAGCCACACCACCATGAACAAGCCCAAACTCATCTGATCTTGGAAGTTAAGCAGAGCTGGGCCCGGTTAGTACTTGGATGCGAGACCACCTGGGAATACCAGGTGCTGTAGATTTTTATTTTTTTTTTTCATTTTTTTTTCTCTCTTACTACTGCTTACTTCAATGCTGGTGTTGAGATGTATAAGAGATGTAGGTCAGAAGGCAAGCAATACCTACAGCCACTCCACCCTGAACAAGCCCAATCTCGTCTGATCTTGTATGCTAAGCAGGCTTGGGCGTGGTTAGTACTTGGATGGGAGACCACCTGGGAATACCAGGTGCTGTAGGTTGTTTTTTTTTTTTTTTTTTTTTTCTCTCTTGTTCCTGCTTCCTTCAATGCTGGTGTTGAGATGTATAAGAGATGTAGGTCAGAAAACAAGCAATGCCTAAAGCCACACCACCCTGAACAAGCCCAATCTTGTTTGATCTTGGAAGCTAAGCAGCACTGGGCCTGGTTAGTACTTGGATGGGAGAGGACCTGGGAACACCAGGTGCTGTAGGTTTTTTTGTTTTGTTTTTTTCTCTCTTACTCCTGCTTCCTTCAATGCTGGTGTGGAGATGTATAAGAGATGTAGGTCAGTAGTCAAGCAATACCTACAGCCACACCACCCTGAACAAGCCCAATCTCGTCTGGTCTTGGAAGCTAAGCAGGGTTGGGCCTGGTTAATACTTGGATGGGAGACCACCTGGGAATACCAGGTGCTGTAGGTTTTTATTTTTTTAGGTTTTTTTTCTCTCCTGTTCCTGCTTTTTTCAATGCTGGTGTTGAGATGTATAAGAGATGTAGGTCAGTAGGAAAGCAATACCTTCAGCCACACTACCCTAAACATGCCCAAACTCGTCTGATCTTGGCAGTTAAGCAGGGCCGGGCCTGGTTAGTACTTGGATGAGAGACCACCTGTGAATACCAGGTGCTGTTGTTTTGTTTTGTTTTTTTTCATTTTTTTTTCTCTCTTACACCTGCTTACTTCAATGCTGGTGTTGAGATGTATAAGAGATGTAGGTCAGTAGTCAAGCAATACCTACAGCCACACCACCCTGAACAAGCCCAATCTCGTCTGATCTTGGAAGCTAAGCAGGGCCGGGCCTTGTTAGTACTTGGATTGGAGAGCATCTGGGAACACCAGGTGCTGTAGGTTTTTTTTTATTTGTTTTTTTTCTCTCTTGTTCCTGCTTCCTTCAATGCTGGTGTTGAGATGTATAAGAAATGTAGGTCAGTAGGCAAGCAATACCTACAGCCACACTACCCTGAACAAGCCCAATCTCATCTGATCTTGGAAGCTAAGCAGAGCCGGGCCTGGTTAGTACTTGGATGGGAGAGCACTTGGGAACACCAGGTGCTGTAGGTTTTTGATTTGTTTTTTTTCTCTCTTGTTCCTGCTTCCTTCAATGCTTGTGTTGAGATGTATAAGAGATGTAGGTCAGAAGGCAAGCAATACCTACAGCCACTCCACCCTGAACAAGCCCAATCTCGTCTGATCTTGTATGCTAAGCAGGCTTGGGCGTGGTTAGTACTTGGATGGGAGACCACCTGGAAATACCAGGTGCTGTAGGTTGTTTTTGTTTTTTTGTTTTTTTTCTCTCTTGTTCCTGCTTCCTTCAATGCTGGTGTGGAGATGTATAAGAGATGTAGGTCAGTAGTCAAGTAATACCTACAGCCACACCACCCTGAACAAGCCCAATCTTGTCTGGTCTTGGAAGCTAAGCAGGGTTGGGCCTGGTTAGTACTTGGATGGGAGACCACCTGGGAATACCAGGTGCTGTAGGTTTTTATTTTTTTAGGTTTTTTTTCTCTCCTGTTCCTGCTTTTTTCAATGCTGGTGTTGAGATGTATAAGAGATGTAGGTCAGTAGGAAAGCAATACCTTCAGCCACACTACCCTAAACATGCCCAAACTCGTCTGATCTTGGAAGCTAAGCAGGGCCAGACCTGGTTAGTACTTGGATGGGAGACCAACTGGGAATACCAGGTGCTGTAGGTTTTTTTTTTCCGTTTTTTTTCTCTCTTGTTTCTGCTTCCTTCAATGCTGGTGTTGAGATGTATAAGAGATGTTGGTCAGTAGGCAAGCAACACCACACTGAACAAGCCAAATTTCGTCTGATCTTGGAAGGTAAGCAGGGCCGGGCCTGGTTAGTACTTGGATGAGAGACCACCTGTGAATACCAGGTGCTGTTGTTGTGTTTTGTTTTTTTTCATTTTTTTTTCTCTCTTACACCTGCTTACTTCAATGCTGGTGTTGAGATGTATAAGAGATGTAGGTCAGTAGGCAAGCAATACCTACAGCCACACCACCCTGAACAAGCCCAATCTCGTCTGATCTTGGAAGCTAAGCAGGGCCGGGCCTTGTTAGTACTTGGATTGGAGAGCACCTGGGAACACCAGGTGCTGTAGGTTTTTTTTTATTTGTTTTTTTTCTCTCTTGTTCCTGCTTCCTTCAATGCTGGTGTTGAGATGTATAAGAAATGTAGGTCAGTAGACAAGCAATACCTACAGCCACACCACCCTGAACAAGCCCAATCTCGTCTGATCTTGGAAGCTAAGCAGAGCTGGGCCTGGTTAGTACTTGGATGGGAGAGCACTTGGGAACACCAGGTGCTGTAGGTTTTTGATTTGTTTTTTTTCTCTCTTGTTCCTGCTTCCTTCAATGCTTGTGTTGAGATGTATAAGAGATGTAGGTCAGTAGGCAAGCAATACCTACAGCCACACCACCCTTAACAAGCACAATCTCATCTGATCTTGGAAGCTAAGCAGGTCTGGGCCTGGTTAGTACTTGGATGGGAGACCACCTGGGTATACCAGGTGCTATAAATTTTTATTTTTTAGGTTTTTTTTCTCTCTTGTTCCTGCTTCCTTCAATGCTGGTGTTGAGATGTATAAGAAATGTAGGTCATTAGACAAGCAATACCTACAGCCACACCACCCTGAACAAGCCCAATCTCATCTGATCTTGGAAGCTAAGCAGAGCCGGGCCTGGTTAGTACTTGCATGGGAGAGCACTTGGGAACACCAGGTGCTGTAGGTTTTTTTTTTCCGTTTTTTTTTCTCTCTTGTTTCTGCTTCCTTCAACGCTGGTGTTGAGATGTATAAGAGATGTAGGTCAGTTGGCAAGCAATATCTACAGCCACACAACCCTGAACAAGCCCAATCTTGTCTGATCTTGGAAGCTAAGCAGGGCTGGGCCTGGTTAGTACTTGGATGGGAACACCAGGTGCTGTAGGTTTTTTTTTATTTGTTTTTTTTCTCTCTTGTTCCTGTTTCCTTCAATGCTGGTGTTGAAATGCATAAGAAATGTAGGTCAGTAGGCAACCAATACCTACAGCCACACCACCCTGAACAAGCCCAATCCCGTCTGATCTTGAAAGCTAAGCAGGGCTGGGCCTGGTTAGTACTTGGATGGGAGACCACCTGGGAATACAAGGTGCTGTAGGTTTTTTTGTTTTGGTTTTTTTCTCTCTTGTTCCTGCTTCCTTCAATGCTGGTGTTGAGATGTATAAGAGATGTAGGTCAGTAGGCAAGCAATACCTACAGCCACACCACCCTGAACAAGCCCAAATTTGTCTGATGTTGGAAGCTAAGCAGGGCCGGGCCTGGTTAGTACTTATATGGGAGACCACCTGGGAATACCAGGTGCTGTAGGTTTTTATTTTTTTTTCGTTTTTTTTCTCTCTTGTTCCTGCTTTTTTCAATGCTGGTGTTGAGATGTATAAGAGATGTAGGTCAGTAGGCAAGCAATACCTTCAGCCACACTACCCTGAACAAGCCCAAACTCGTCTGATCTTGGAAGCTAAGCAGGGCCAGTCCTGGTTAGTACTTGGATGGGAGACCACCTGGGAATACCAGGTGTTGTAGGGGTTTTTTTTAGGTTTTTTTCTCTCTTCTTCCTGCTACCTTCAATGCTGGTGTTGAGATGTATAAGAGATGTAGGTCAGTAGGCAAAGAATACCTACAGCCACAGCACACTGAACAAGCCCAATCTCGTCTGATCTTGGTAGCTAAGCAGGGCCAGGCCTGGTTAGTACTTGGATGGGAGACCACCTGTGAATACCAGGTGCTGTATTTTTGTTTTGTTTTGTTTTTCGGTTTTTTTTTCTCTCTTACTCCTGCTTACTTCAATGCTGGTGTTGAGATGTATAAGAGACGTAGGTCAGGATGCAAGCAATACCTACAGCCACACCACCCTGAACAAGCCCAATCTCGTCTGATCTTGGGAGCTAAGCAGGGCCGGGCCTGGAAAGTACTTGGATGGGAGAGCACCTGGGAACACCAGGTGCTGTAGGCTTTTTTTATTTGTTTTTTTTCTCTCTTGTTCCTGCTTCCTTCAATGCTGGTGTTGAGATATATAAGAGACGTAGGTCAGTAGGCAAGCAACACCATACTGAACAAGCCCAATCTCATCTGATCTTGGATGCTAAGCAGGGTTGAGCCTGGTTAGTATTTTGCATGGGAGACCACCTGGGAATACCAGGTGCTGTAGGGTTTTTGTTTGGGGGTTTTTTTCTCTCTTGTTCCTGCTTCCTTCAATGCTGGTGTTGAGATGTATAAGAGACGTAGGTCAGAAAACAAGCAATACCTACAGCCACACCAACCTGAACAAGCCCAATCTCGTCTGATCTTGGAAGCTAAGCAGGACCAAGGCCTCGTTAGTACTTGGATGGGAGGCCACCTGTGAATACCAGGTGCTGTTGTTTTGTTGTTTTTTTTTTTGTTTTTTTTCTCTCTTACTCCTGCTTACTTCAATGCTGGTGTTGAGATGTATAAGAGATGTAGGTCAGTAGGCAAGCAATACCTACAGCCACACCAACCTGAACAAGCCCAATCTCGTCTGATCTTGCATGTTAAGCAGGGTTGAGCCTGGTTAGTATTTTGGATGGGAGACCACCTGGGAATACCAGGTGATGTAGGTTTGTTTATTTTTTGTTTTTTTTCTTTCTTGTTCCTGCTTCAATGCTGGTGTTGAGATGTATAAGAGATGTAGGTCAGTAGGCAAGCAATACCTACAGCCAAACCACCCTGAACAAGCCCAAATTTGTCTGATGTTGGAAGCTAAGCAGGGCCGGGCCTGGTTAGTACTTATATGGGAGACCACCTGGGAATACCAGGTGCTGTAGATTTTTATTTTTTTTTTCATTTTTTTTCTCTCTTGTTCCTGCTTTTTTCAATGCTGGTGTTGAGATGTATAAGAGATGTAGGTCAGTAGGCAAGCAATACTTTCACCCACACTACCCTGAACAAGCCCAAACTCGTCTGATCTTGGAAACTAAACAGAGCTGGGCCCGGTTAGTACTTGGATGGGAGACCACCTGGGAATACCAGGTGCTGTAGATTTTTTTTTTTTTTTTTTTTTCTCTCTTGTTCCTGCTTCCTTCAATGCTGGTGTTGACATGTTTAAGAGATGTAGGTCAGTAGGCAAGCAACACCTACAGCAACACCACACTGAACAAGCCCAATCTTGTCTGATCTTGGAAGCTAAGCAGTGCCAGGCCTGGTTAGTATTTGGATGGGAGACCACCTGGGAATACCAGGTGCTGTAGGCTTTTTTTTTTAGGTTTTTTTCTCTCTTCTTCCTGCTACCTTCAATGCTGGTGTTGAGATGTATAAGAGATGTAGGTCAGTAGGCAAGGAGTGCCTACAGCCACAGCACCCTGAACAAGCCCGATTTTGGTAGCTAAGCAGGGCTGGGCCTGGTTAGTACTTGGATGGGAGACCACCTGTGAATACCAGGTGCTGTTGTTTTGTTTTGTTTTGTTTTTTTTCGGGTTTTTTTCTCTCTTACTCCTGCTTACTTCAATGCTAGTGTTGAGATGTAGGTCATTAGTCAAGCAATACCTACAGCCACACTACCCTGAACAAGCCCAATCTTATCTGATCTTGGATGCTTAGCAGGGTTGAGCCTGGTTAGTACTTTGCATGGGAAACCACCTGGGAATACCAGGTGCTGTATGTTTTTTTTGGTGGTGGGTTTTTCTCTCTTGTTCCTGCTACCTTCAATGCTGGTGTTGAGATGTATAAGAGATGTAGGTCAGTAGGCAAGGAGTGCCTACAGCCACAGCACCCTGAACAAGCCCGATTTTGGTAGCTAAGTAGGTTTGGGCCTGGTTAGTACTTGGATGGTAGACCACCTGTGATTACCAGGTGCTGTTGTTTTGTTTTGGGTTTTTTTCGGTTTTTTTTCTCTCTTACTCCTGCCTACTTCAATGCTGGTGTTGAGATGTATAAGAGATGTAGGTAAGTAGGCAAGCAATACCTGCAGCCACACCACCCTGAACAAGCCCAATCTCCTCTGATCTTGGATGCTAAGCAGGGTTGAGCCTGGTTAGTATTTTGGATGGGAGACCACCTGGGAATACCAGGTGCTGTAGGGTTTTTGTTTGGGGTTTTTTTTCTCTCTTGTTCCTGCTTCCTTCAATGCTGGTGTTGAGATGTATAAGAGACGTAGGTCAGGAGGCAAGCAATACCTACAGTCACATCACCCTGAACAAGCCCAATCTCGTCTGATCTTGGAAGCTAAGCAGGGCCGGGCCTGGTTAGTACTTGCATGGGAGAGCACCTGGGAACACCAGGTGCATTAGGTTTTTTTTATTTGTTTTTTTCTCTCTTGTTCCTGCTTCCTTCAATGCTGGTGTTGAGATGTATAAGAGATGTAGGTCAGAAGGCAAGCAATACCTACAGCCACACCACCCTGAACAAGCCCAATCTCGTCTGATCTTGGATGCTAAGCAGGGTTGAGCCTGGTTAGTGTTTTGGATGGGAGACCACCTGGGAATACCAGGTGATGTAGGTTTGTTTATTTTTTGTTTTTTATCTTTCTTGTTCCTGCTTCAATTCTGGTGTTGAGATGTATAAGAGATGTAGGTCAGTAGGCAATCAATACCTACAGCCACACCACCCTGAACAAGCCCAATCTCGTCTGATCTTGGAAGCTAAGCAGACTGGGCCTGGTTAGTACTTGGATGGTAGACCACCTGTAATTACCAGGTGCTGTTGTTTTGTTTTGGGTTTTTTTCGGGTTTTTTTCTCCTTTGTTTCTGCTTCCTTCAATGCTGGTGTTGAGATGTATAAGAGTTGTAGGTCAGTCAGCAAGCAATACCTACAGCCACACCACCCTGAACAAGCCCAATCTCGTCTGATCTTTGAAGCTAAGCAGCGTCAGGCCTGGTTAGTACTTGGATGGGAGACCACCTGGGAGTACCAGGTGCTGTAGGTTTGTTTGTTTTTTGTTTTTTTTCTTTCTTGTTCCTGCTTCAATGCTGGTGTTGAGATGTATAAGAAATGTAGGTCAGTAGGCAAACAATACCTACAGCCACACCACCCTGAACAAGCCCAATCTCATCTGATCTTGGAAGCTAAGCAGACTGGGCCTGGTTAGTACTTGGATCGGAGACCACCTGGGAATACTGGCTGCTATAGGTTTTTTTTTACGGTTTATTGCTCTCTTGTTTCTGCTTCCTTCAATGCTGGTGTTGAGATGTATAAGAGATGCTGGTCAGTAGGCAAGCAACATCACACTGAACAATCCCAATCTCATCTGATCTTGGAAGCTAAGCAGACTGGGCCTGGTTAGTACTTGGATGGGAGACCACCTGTGATTACCAGGTGCTGTTGTCTTGTTTTTGGTTTTTTTCGTTTTTCTTTCTCTCTTACTCCTGCTTACTTCAATGCTGGTGTTGAGATGTATAAGAGATGTAGGTCAGTAAGCAAGCAATACCTACAGCCACACCACCCTGAACAAGCCCAATCTCGTCTGATTTTGGATGCTAAGCAGGGTTGACCCTGGATAGTATTTTGGATGGGAGACCACCTGGGAATACCAGGTGCTGTAGGTTTGTTTTTTTTTGTTTTTTTCTTTCTTGTTCCTGCTTCAATGCTGGTGTTGAGATGTATAAGAGATGTAGGTCAGTAGGCAAGCAACACCACACTAAACAATCCCAATCTCATCTGATCTTGGAAGCTAAGCAGACTGGGCCTGGTTAGTACTTGGATAGGAGACCACCTGTGATTACCAGGTGCTGCTGTTTTGTTTTGGGTTTTTTTTCGGTTTTTTTCTCTCTTACTCCTGCTTACTTCAATGCTGGTGTTGAGATGTATAAGAGATATAGGTCAGAAGGCAAGCAATACCTACAGCTACACCACCCTGAACAAGCCCAAACTCGTCTGATCTTGGATGCTAAGCAGGGTTGAGCCTGGTTAGTATTTTGGATGGGAGACCACCTGGGAATACCAGGTACTGTAGGGTTTTTGTTTGGGGGGGGGTTTCTCTCTTGTTCCTGCTTCCTTCAAAGCTGGTGTTGAGATGTATAAGAGACATAGGTCAGGAGACAAGCAATACCTACAGTCACACCAGCCCTGAACAAGCCCAATCTCGTCTGATCTTGGAAGCTAAGCAGGACCAAGGCCTGGTTAGTACTTGGATGGGAAACTACCTGTGAATACCAGGTGCTGTTGGTTTTGTTTTTTTTCGGGGTTTTTTCTCTCTTGTTCCTGCTTCCTTCAACGCTGGTGTTGAGATGTATAAGAGATGTAGGTCAGTAGGCAAGCAATACCTACAGCCACACCACCCTGAACAAGCCCAATCTCGTCTGATCTTGGAAGCTAAGCAGGGCTGGGCCTAGTTAGTACTTGGATGGGAGACCACCTGGGAATACCAGGTGCTGTAGGTTTTTTTTTTTCGTTTTTTATCTCTCTTGTTTCTGCTTCCTTCAATGCTGGTGTTGAGATGTATAAGAGATGTAGGTCAGTAGGCAAGCAATACCTACAGCCACACCACCCTGAACAAGCACAATCGCGTCTAAACTTGGAAGCTAAGCAGGGTTGAGCTTGGTTAGTACTTCGCATGGGAGACCACTTGGGAATACCAGGTGCTTTTTTTTTTTCGGTCTTTTTTCTCTCTTGTTCATGCTTCCTTCAATGCTGGTGTTGAGATGTATAAGAAATGTAGGTCAGTAGGCAAGCAATACCTACAGCCACACCACCCTGAACAACCCCAATCTTGTCTGATCTTGGAAGCTAAGCAGGGCTGGGCCTGGTTCATACTTGGATGGGAGACCACCTGGGAATACCAGGTGCTGTAGGTTTTTATTTTATTTTTTATTTTTTTTTCTCTCTTGTTCCTGCTTCCTTCAATGCTGGTGTTGAGATGTATAAGAGATGTAGGTCAGTAGGCAAGCAATACCTACAGCCACACCACCCTGAACAAGCCCAATCTCATCTGATTTTAGAAGCTAAGCTGGGCTGGGCCTGGTTAGTACTTGGATGGGAATACCATCTGCTGTGTTTTTTTGCGATTTTTTTTTTTTTTCTCTCTTGTTTCTGCTTCCTTCAATGCTGGTGTTGAGATGTATAAGAGATGTAGGTCA